>NC_088792.1:191886624-191916624 GCF_011386835.1 Chrysemys picta bellii
TTGCAATGCACTGCTAAAACACCATGCCAGATCTACCTGAAGGTGGCTGCCACCCATGACTCTATTGGACACAATCTCTCTGCTTTCATTTGAAAGGGAAAGATGTTCTACTGTTTTTTCTTTCCCCACTCCATTCCCTCAGGAAGGGATCCTCTCTGGGGAGGGATAGCTCAGTGGTTTGAGCATTGGTCTGCTAAATCCAGGGTTGTGAGTTCAATCCTTGAGGGGACCATTTAGGGAACTGGGGTAAAAATCTGTCGGGGGATTGGTCCTGCTTGGAGCAGGGGGTTGGATTAGATGACCTCCTGAGGTCCCTTCCAACCCTGATATTCTATGGCTCTAGGTACTTATGTGACCATAATATCTGGATGCTCCAGTCCATTTGCTCAGTCTTCCCAATGTTGATTTGTGCATGTAAGACAGAACAAATATCCTTCCTGTTATCAGTGCTCTGCCTGAGATCACACCTATGAGATGAGATCAACTTGTGGCACCTCATAAAGTCTCATGCATCTTTAGAGCCACACACTGCGGAGCACTGCTCTCAGTAAATGGTTTACGATATATTGTACAGTTTCATCTCGTACTTCCACTGTAATCAAGAAAGGCTACTGGTGACTGTGCTTTATAGTTACATCACTTATGCAAATAAGGAGAAACAATATAATATAAAAACAGCCTAAGAAAAACCAAAACAACTGCCCAAACTCACAGTCCCATTATTGAAGGCTTTTAAGAACAGGTTAGATAAACATCCTTTAAGGATGATTTAGGTATACTTGATTCTGAGTCAGCACAAGGGGATGGACTAGGTGACCTCTTGAGGTCACTTACAACCCTACATTTCTATGATTCTGTGACTGCAAAAGTAGGTGTCACTAGGTCTCCCAAACACTGAGACCCTAGAAAGGACAGCCAACAATATGGTAATACATGAGAAAAGGAAGATTTTCAAGCTGCAAGTGCAGGAGTACATGATACAGCACGCTGCTAATGTCAGCAGCGCATGTCGTATGCGGAGGGGAAACCACCACCGTTAGGCTCTGGTTGTGCATGGCAAAATGTACATGCATATCTTGGCTCAGGTGAGTAGTCCTTTTGAAGACAATGAGACTATTCATGTGAAAAAAGTTATACATGTGCCCTGATTCAGCAAAGCACTTGAGCACATTGATGTCAATGGGACTTAAGCACGTGCTTAACTGTTTTGTTGAACAGGGATGGGAAAACTCATGTAAGGTCAAAAATGTGCTTAAATGATTTGCTAAATTGGGGCTAGGGTCATGGGCTTTTTCCAGGATCGAGGCCTTAGAGTCAAATTCTGCCCTCTCTTACACACAAACAACCCCACTAGATTGTATTTGAAATTGACGGGATTGCCTGGGTATAAAATGAGTACAGAACTAGTCCCTGAGTGCCAGAGGAAACCAAGCAACAAAGCAAGTTAGATCCAGTAAAGAAACTGACTTTATTAATTATTATTATGATTATTATTTTGGTCTTGGTAGAAAATACATTTTTTAAAAGACATAATTGTTTGAACTCAGAAACTTAATTAAGACAAGTAATTTCTAGACACACAAACACAGCAATCACATTTTGTCTGCAAACTAATTTAGAGCGTATTGTGCTGTTAAGATTACGTTTAGGAGCTTCCTCAAAATTAATAACATTAAATAATACTGATTATGTCAACAGTGCCACAGGCTCAGCAAGGCTCAGAACTGGTTGAGCGACAATTACAGTGACATAGATACCTAGGGATTCATATTACAGTCCTTGCCCATACAAAATTCCCATTAACATCAATGGCTCTTTTGCCTAGGTAAGGTTTCTGGAGACAGGATAATGTCTAGGGGACTCCATTACCACACCAAACAATACTGGTTATCTATTTAAGCCTACACCTCAGGTTCCTGATTCAGGAGCCAAGAATCATGTGATCTGTACATAATATTTGAAAGAGAATTTAGGTGGGTTCAGTTTCAACTTAACATTTCTAGAATTTCCAAGAAATACAATAATTAAGTATAATTCTGTGATTCCTATTGCCTGTCACACAGTTTCATTTCCAGTGACTGTTAATCACAATGATTTTTTCATATAATTAACCAGACCTCTGCCAATTACTAAGAAAAAAGAAGTGCTTGTAAACTAGTCTGAGCAGATGCCCAATATTATTGGGAGCATCCTGGTATCAGGGGCTTTGTCTTATATACGCAACTATACCCCATGCCCTCCGGGGAAAAAAGGGTCCCGATTTTTCACAATTTGCTATCTGGTCACCCTATTGTAAACTCACAGAAATGTTCTAACAACAAGCACTGAGAGGCCCTTCAAATATAGGGCAATCTACAGGATTTCCAACTTTGCAAGGATAAGAGAAAGATAAGTAAGTTGATTTCAATACCAAACTTTATGAGAAAAGGTGAGGATATGTCACTTGGACTACATGTTTGTGGTTTATTCTGCTGTTTCCTCATTTACTGGATATATATCATAGCCTCTGTGGTTTACCCTCGATGTAACCCCTTCTGTGATGAAAGAAACATCAATCACTCACTATGGTGGGTTTCAGCAATGTAAGTTCATGATACCATAAAATTTGGGAAATATGGGGGACTGATAAAAAGCCAATATCACTTGCTTAAATTAAGAATCACATTCGGATCTGGTTTCAACTCAAATCAAGAAAGCCATTTTTAAAAGAACATTTTTCAAATCAATGACTCCAAGAGCTATCACATTACATGATCAGCCACAAGATAGCCCTAGTATAGGATAGTAGATTTGAGTAAATGTACTTGCTTTGTTGCCCTCTAAGAAGACATCATCAAAAACATTACAAAAAAAAAAAAAAAAAGGCCTCACATCAAATAAAATCAGCAAATGCAAAACCTTTTTTACATTATTAGGTCATGAACATGAACAAGATGAAGGTGAAAAAAATGAATAAAAGTACACTGGGTACATTCATTTGCACCCTCCAAAAATGATAATTTAAGGTATAAAATCCAGATTTGAGAAAGCTTAAACCTTTCATATTTTTGTCTAGCAAAGAATAAATATCTTGTTGCTATGATAAGTGGTGACACTTTAAGGTGCAAAAAAAATAAATCCCTTCTCTTTAACCATTCTTTGAAATATGACCTACTACGTCATTTAATTTTTGAAAACCCTAAGGTCATGTAACACACTTTCTCTGTCATTTGTAAGTACATTAACTCAGTGGCCATACGACAGTGAAATTATGATAATGGGCTGCTAAAATGGGTCATGCAGACACTGCGTTTCATGTTAGCTTCAAACAACAGTGAGAATATAGTCCAAATCAAATATGACAGTACAAGAGCACGTGGTTTACTTTTCTCAAGGATTTGCAAGTAACTGGGGGGGTAAAAGGCAACTACTATATTTTAAATGTATTAGCCTCATTTCCCACCCTCCTGCCCTACCACCACGATGAGCTAAAAGAAAATTGTCACGCTAAACCAACAAACTTTTTAATAAAAGACAAATCACTGTATGATTCCTTGCAAGGTTTTTCTTCATATAATGCCAAGGTTATTTCTAGAAAAAGGCTACATTCCTAAAATTAAAATGGTTTTATATAATGAGCACTAGAAGTACACGAACCCATAGACAAAAGAAAAAGTTAAATAATTTTAATCATTTTTAAAGTATACTGCCATTAACTTCCACATTTCTGCTTGTGTGTAACACAAGATGGACTTCATTGCTAATGGTCCAGGTAATGAAAACTCAGTAGTATACACAACTATACTTCAACAGAAAGGAACTAAAGAATTTCTAATATGACATGCTACACATGTAAAAACCAACAAGTCATAACATTAAAAAAAAGAAGAGCATGTATTTATTTATGACAAGGGATGAAGAACAACATACTTCCAAAGTGTAATGGGAAAAGTTTGTTTATGCTGCTTTCTTATGTTATGTTACAGAACCTCTATAATGCCGAACGGGCTTTGCCAAATTCATACAAACACTGTACCCCCAGGGTTTTATTTTATACCTAGTACTGTAGATTGGGCAAATGGGGATTACAGTATTAGAGTCTTTAAGAAGACCTCCCAAAAATGAAGGCAGTCACACAGGGCCAAATTCTGTGCTCAGTTACACCTATACACCAGCACTTTACCCACTGATTTTTAGGATATTAATACTTACTAGCTACCTGTAATAAAGATGCAATTTTCTATAAAAAGCCCTTTTCTCTTTCTGTACAATTTGAAACTGTCTGTCTTATGTTTCCTGAGAGAACTCAAAGCCGCAAGATTGATGAACACAAAAGCATGGGAACACCATCCGCATGCAAAAGTTCACTGAATAGCACAGATAATTGCTTAGATAATTGGTTTAATAGAAGCTCTTTGAAATCTCCTATAGTATATTTTATCATACATGGTAAGTATATGCTACACAACTTGAACATGTATGCATATATGTGATATTTAGGTTGATGACTTAGATTCATTGGGTGATATTTAGATTTTTCTTTTGGTAAATACAATAAATAGACATACGCAGTTAGCTAAAAGAATGGGGGGGAAGCTAGACCAATAGGACCATGTCTGTTTTGAAGTATAACACGTCTGTCGTACAGGGGAAGAAAACCAAGTAACATAATTTATGTAAGGGGGGTCCATTATGTACACAGGAATGTTGCCTTTGTGACAAGACAAGTAAGTAACAGCCAGAGAAGTTGTTCTTGGGTAAGATCACATTGCCCAGCTCCAGCTTCTGAGCTTCCTGAGCCTTATGCAGCCTGACTGACAATGGGATTTAATGTAGCCTAACTATAGTAGCCTTGAGCACAGATGCAATTATAACAGTAAGGCATATAGAGTTTACTGTATTAGAATGTATCAGACTGTTGCTAGCATCAGCGGTGTAATCCGCAAATGTTCCCTCTTCTATGTCTCCTCTTTTTTCCCCCCACCTGAAAATTCAGAACATGAGAATCTTCCAGTATTAAGAACATGGGAAAAGGTCATTTTGTTTTCCTCGATACCATAAAAAAATGGCATCACTAGATTTGACATGCATATGCAAATCAGCACAGGAAAAAATCTGATTTTCCTTCACACTGGATTATTGTATCTGTATTAAATGTTGATACAAACACCATGACTAAAAAAAAAAAAAAACCAACATCTCTGTGGTTTAATTGGCAGGATGGAAGTAATAAATGTAACAGCACTGGACAAGGTTATTGTCTCATGGCAAATGATAACTAAAATGTACAGTTTCCCTAAGAGATAAATATAAATTCAATTTAGGTTATGCTCTTGGAGTTAGTTCTATAATTTAAATTCATGAACAAGCTTAGTAGATATTTTACATTAATTCAAAAGAATATATTGATTACAGATAACTGGTTAATAATCTCACTATATATAATACAAAACAAATGGACATATTTATACTGGGGGGACAGAAAGGTTACCGATGGCCAATCTATTCATGTAAATTTAAAGTACCATAATAGGCAATATGTCATTTTACTCTTTCAAAAATGTTCTTTGTTAGCTTTAATTATCTTTTAATGCTTTAATTTCAAATGCATTTGTGTATCTGAATATATTTGTAAAAGCAAACAGTGTCCTGCTAAATAAATAAGTTTGTAATTAAAAAATGCATCCAAATCATTCTGTTTCATCAGGTGCTAAATGCTAGCCCAAATGCTACAAAAGGAGGGTGTAATCAAAGTTTATATGGCCGAACTTTTGCAATAGTAAATCCAGAGTGCACTTTTAACTATATTATTTATACAAACATTTTCATACACAGAATCACAAATAGGTGCACGCTCAGGTAAATAATACAAGACGAAACACACTGTCTAATTAACATGAAGGGGAATCACAAACCATGATAAAGTAGCTTCTACTGCCAAACTCAGTGTCCATTCGTCTTTAAGATTTTAGATGGGCCTGGATTGTTATTGAATGTGCTAAAGCAACACAGAAATATACCGTAATCTGGAGCTAACATCTTTAATTTGTCATTTTCATGGCAGATATCCCCTTCTAGTCTAGAGATCTAAACATTTTATGTTGCTAGCACAAAGCTACTTAAGTACCTGCCCACTTAAGGCCTCATATTTTAAATTCATAACAGAAGCAAAGTAAATTTTACTACAGATTATCATATAATCAATAATTTTTCAAAATGTTTTTCTCATGGAAAGTTATGATGTTATTTCAAGCAACTGCTTATTACTACGTTATAAAGCACATTCCTCCGCAACGTGCTGTTCAGGATCATGAAACCTTGGCAGCGCTATACCTATCCTCTTCAGATTAAGCAAGAAGAAATTTAGGTTAGGATGGTAATCTTAAGAATTCATCATCTAAAAATAGTTTAATATCCACTGTGTGCATTAAACGTTGGGTAAGTTTGAAGGAACTACTGCACAACAGCAGCAAATCAAATTCTCTTCCCGTGTGCTGATTGATGCAATCAGGTATTCATTTAAATGGTCCTTTAGTGAGCTGTCACCAAACTGAAGCCCATTTACAGAAGGTGAGCTAATTAATGAACTCTTGATTGAAGATTAATTTGGCAATGCTTTTTAATTTTCGCCTTAAAACCATGACAAACAATGATGTATTTTAATTAGAGTTTCAAATTTAGTTGGATGCTTTATATACATCTTTGATATTGTAAACAGATCACATCTATTCATTGGTAAATGGATAATAATGTTGAATTATCTAGAAATTAACAAAAGACTAACAGTGTGTCCTTTTTCTGCAGGTGTGTAAACAATGTATGTCCCTATAAGAACCAGAAATGTTTTATCATAGAATGTAGAGGCCACTTCTGTGCATCAAAATCTCTTTGTAACACTATTGCGTTAATAAAAACTAATTAGTGTCAATTAAAAATAAAAGCACTATGTGAGAAGCTGCACTATATAGCTCTACATACATACATATATACAGCAAATAATAGTAAATCCAGCTCATAGTACCATAAAAATTAATCTGTCTTCATGTTAGCTGTGATTTCTTTCTACAGTGATCAGTGATTTATTTGTGAAATTCCTGGAGTGGGGAGCCATACAGAGGTCTCAAAGATGTGGACCGAGGTAAACAGCATGCCATAATATATTTAGCTTATAATAATGCAAAACAGAGAAGAAAATACATTCCTTGACTAGGAAGTTATTTAAAATTTAAAGCCAGGAAGCAGTTTGAGGGGGCTAAAATTTGCCTGGCTTTCCCTCCACCATTTCCTTACAAATGAAACTATCAATCATGGAGATACCTGTTACTACATAACAACAAAGATTATTGTCATTTCAGAAGAAGTTCAAATGCATTATTTTAACTTCTACTATTACCCCTTATTCACAAGTTTACTTTTCATTTATTGGATCAGATACACCATTTTTTGTTTTTCTTTTAGGGGGAGAGGGTGGTTAGCTTTCTTGGGGGCCCGCACTCTTCTAGCCACAAAAGGGCAGCACAGAAACAGCAAAGTTAAGTGAAAACAGCAGTGATCACCAGATTGCTTTGTTTTGTTTTAAGAACAGGAAAACAGAATAGCATTGAAGACACTTATAACAACCATGCTCACAAATAACACAATCGATAGTTCGTGGCTTTTTAGAAACCATTTTCAGCTAACTGGTCTCCTAATACTGCATAAGCACAGCTTTCATCTGTTTGAGATCTGGTCTTTAATTGCTTCAAATTAACATTGAAATGCTATAATGTTACCAAAAATGTCTTGGCTATCATGTCATGCTTTCTATTTCATTTTAAACACTGGTATACATTAATGACAAAATATTCTTTGATAACAGCAAAGATAATCCTGGAAATTAATTTAGTTTAAGAAGGTCTCACTTCCCCACTGATTATGTGGTCAGTGCTTAGTTAGGCAGGTGAAAGGTTTTGAATCAAACCAGAGTAATATTTGCTTGAGCTGTAAGAAATTCATGCATGTACTTACCAGAAACAATCTCTCTTTTTTGTCAGACATAGTGCATGAGTCCGTCTGCACAAAAGGGCTGTTTTTAGGAATAAACCTGAATTCCAAAGAGGTTTGGATCTGGGGTTCCTGTTCAGTCCCCTCTCTAGTTATTACTGACTTTACTGCTTATAAGAGGGATTATTCACACTATAATAAAACATTAAGTAGAACAAGGGTTCCTGAAGATAGTGTGGACCACATCTTGTCATGAATCCATTCGTGGTCATACAACATCCCTGTGGCACTACAGCAATTGCTTATATGGAAAAATAATATCAAGAAAGTATTTAATGTGCTGTCATCTGATATTTCCTGTGATTTAACAGGATGGAAATAAGGAGAAGACCATGTAACCAGCCAGCCATTCACAGACCAACAGCAAGTTTTCTACGGACCACCAAAATTAATGAAGGAGAAAAAAGCTAAATACACCGGGTCAAATCTTTTTCTCGGTTACATTAGTGCAATCTTCTGGACTGCACTGGGTTGCACCAGTGTAACAGAGAATAGAATTTGGCCTTTAACATGCATCTCTTTTCTTTATCCCGTCAACTATTTCACTTAAAGAGGCTCAAGAGTAGACTACACAGGACCAAATTCTGCTCTTAATCTAAATTTACACAAGCTTTACTACATTGGCTTAATAGAGTTATTCCAGATAAACACAAGCCTCATGGACAGCAGAACTAACAACGTAGTAGCAATCCCACAGTGACATTTGAGGAAAACTTTTCATCGGAAGTCCCAATTCTCAGATGCTTGAAATTTTCTGGAAAAAAAAATGCATTTCCTTCTTCCAAAATAATGTTTAGGTTTGGGTCAAATTCCTTCAGCCAATCTGAATTTTATCCAAGTTGGGAGGATAAGGGACATGAGGGAATGGACAGAAAAGGTGTTTTCTGTTGCTTTTTGCATATGCTTGGATGGCTCAAACTGTTTCATTTTAAAAATTCAATCTGAGAATGTATGTAATCCTCAGTGAAGAATGCAGGTATTGGCAATTTAAGAAAAGAATTGTTTGAAAAGAGCCCACTAGGTATGCCTGGTACATTATTTTCCTTACGAATGAGGACCTGATCCAAAGCACACTAAAGTCAATAGAACTCTTTCCATTAACATCAATGGGCATTGCATCAGGCCCTGAATCCTATGGTCCAGGCACATAATCCTTGTTAATTTGCACTAATGGCTGGATGATTCTCTGCAGATTACTAAAATTTGCAAATACACCAGTAATTGTGATTTTTTTTTAAATAATCAAGGATACAGTATCACAAAATCTATTATCAGAGGGGTAGCCATGTTAGTCTGAATCTGTGAAAAGCAACAGAGGGTCCTGTGGCACCTTTAAGACTAACAGAGGTATTGGGAGCATAAGCTTTCGTGGGTAAGAACCTCACTTCTTCAGATGCATCTGTGAGGTTCTTACCCACGAAAGCTCCCAATACTTCTGTTAGTCTTAAAGGTGCCACAGGACCCTCTGTTACAAAATCTATTGGTTCATTTATTTTGACAAGCATAGTTTTGATTACTTATGTTGTTGCTCTACAGTATGCTTTGTAGAAATTTTAGGGGCTGATTTTGTGATATGATGAGTACTCCGGCAAAATACTGCATGCCCTCAATGGCACTGAGGATAAGTCACTGGAAGCTGAGGCCACACAGCACCTCCTAGGATATGCTGGGCAAAGCTCAGAAGCAGGCCCTGATCTCTAAGTCACCCGGCTGTTAAATCTTTGCTAAAATCTGAAGTGAGGCCTCCAGGTTTTTGGTGAAAGTTATCACGAATGCATTGGCAAAAGGAGAATTTGTGAGGTTCTGTGGCATTTCAATTACTGTGTGCATTTATTTAAATGGGGAACTCCATACACATGTGGAGAACACTGAAATAAACACATACCACACATCTACAGTGTATAATCCTCTGAATCAATGTGCAATCACAGTTTTTTTTTCTAATGTTAATAACAATGCTTAGCTCATACTGAAAACAAGTTAAGCTAACTGCCAAAAACTATGTTAACGCCATGTTGTTGTTGTTTTTTTTAGATACACTTAGAAAAAATACTATACATGCACATGAAAGCTTATTTGCAGCTGTTGCGGAAAGAATCTCTGAATTTCCAGATTTTTGTTCATGTCGAATCTAAATCATAACACTGCATTAACAAAGTTTCTTGGGTTTATATATTAGAAATAACAAACAACAAGGCATACTGCTATAAAAGATATCCACATATCTGTGATATTCAGGGAAATCTGAGACAAAAGGTCAGGTACCTCACCTCTAACAACTGGAAAACCTTGGGTATCTAGTAAAACCCACTTCTTGACTCTAAGTGCAATACTAATAATCATTTTATTTGGCAACACTAGTTTATTTTTTCCTGGATGATAATAGAATGCAACTGTAATTAGCATGCCCCTTTTTGTTTACTTTTTTCTTTGTGTGCCAGTATCAAAACCGTCTGCAAAGAACTGGGGAAATTACTGGTTAGTTACTGCTACTCACCAATTTATTAAAATTCTTTTTAGGGGGTCAACAAACATGTGGACATGGGTGATCCAATGCATATAGTGTACTTGGACTTTCAGAAAGCCTTTGACAAGGTTGCTCACCAAAGGCTCTTAAGCAAAGTAAGCAGTCAGGGATAAGAGGGAAGATCCCCTCATGGATCAGAAACTGATTAAAAAGTAGGAAACAAAGGGTAGGAATAAATTGTCAGTTTTCACAGTGGAAAGAGGTTAATAGTGGAGTGCCCGAAAGATCTGTACTGAGACCAGGGCATAAATAATCTGGAAAAAGTGGCAAAAGTGGAAAACAGTGGAAAAAGTTTGTAGACGATACTAAATTACTCAAGATAGTTAAGTCCAAAACTGACTGCAAAGAGTTACAAAGGGGTTCCCAAAACTGGGTGACTGGGCAAGAAAATGGCAGATGAAATTCAATGTTGATAAATGCAAAGTAATGCACATTGGAAAACATAATCCCAACTATACATACAAAATGATGGGATTTAAATTAGCTATTACTACTCAAGAAAGAGATCTTGGAGTCATCATGGATAGTTCTCCAGAAACATCTGCTCAATGTGCAGCAGCAGTCAAAAAAGAAAATATCATGATGCCACTATATAAATCCACAATACGCCCACACGTTGAATACTGCATGCAGTTCTTGTCGCCCCATCTCAAAAAAGATCTATTAGAATTGGAAAAAGTACAAAGAGGGATAACAAAAATGATTAGGGGTATGGAACAGCTTCCGTACGAAGAGAGATTAAAAACACTAGGTCTGTTCATCTTGGAAAAGAGATGACTAGTGGGGGGATATGGTAGAGGTCTATAAATTCATGAATGGTGTGGAGATAGTGAATAAGAAATTGTTATTTACCTCTTCAGATAACACATGTACTTGGGGTCTCCCAATTAAATTAATAGGCAGCAGGTTTTTAACAAACATAAGGAAGTACTTCTTCACATAAGGGATGCTGTGAAGGCCAAAAGTATAACTAAATTATAAAAACAATTAGTTAAGTTCATGGAGGATATGTCCATCAATAGCTATTAGCCAAGATGGTCAGGGATGCAACCCCATGCTCTGGGTGTCCCTAAGCCTCTGAATGCCAGACGCTGGGACTGGATGACAAGAGATGGCTCACTCGATAAATTGCCCTGTTCTGTTCATTCTCTCTGAAGCACCTGGTACCAGACACTATCGGAAGACAAGATACTGGGCTAGGTGTACCATTGTTCTGATCCAGTATGGCTGTTCTTATGTTCTGTTTGAATCAATAAAAGGAGAACCTTCCTTATGTGTCATACAAAAGTCATGTACACCTCTACCCCAATATAACACGGTCCTCGGGGCCAAAAAATCTTACCACGTTATAGGTTCAAATAATACACCCCCTACTTTCAAACAAGGAATATTTCTCTGTATTTCTGTGCTCAGTAATATAAAATTAATATATATTAGTAAAATAAGTTTATGAGGGCTTCCTTGGCTCTCTCTTTATGGTATTATAACATGCTCATCTATTGTTCAGGCAATCCCAAGATTTTACTATCATCCATACTCTTCATTAGAGACAGGCAGGGGAGTCTTCATAAATATATATTTAATTTTTCAGTTACATAATTATGGATTTTCTCCCAAGACAGACATTTAAAATATGAAGGATATCCTCTGCCAGGTTTCACGGTACAGCAAGTCAAATCTGGGGCCTAAAATACTTGGCAATATCATATTAAAAACAGTAATGTATTCAGCACTGTGTGCACGAAAGGGGGTCCTGCTGTTCTAACAGAGCAAGGACCATGCCTTGAGGTGTTCCCCAAATGTCTTGATGGTTGATGCTACACCATAAGGATAATTAAGAAACCACACATTATACCACAATACCACAGTCTCAAACTTAGAATAAATTCCCCTTTCTCTAGCTGAAACATTTTTGAGCAGGACTTTAGCACTCCATTATTGTGAATGTTTTTTGGCCCAAGGCAAAAAATATTGACAAAGTTCCACCTCCAAGACAGTTATTGTCTCTCTATACTTGATAGCAGCCTTCAAAAGTTCACCTGCTAGTATTAAATCCTTGGTCTGGGTGAGAGAAGTAAAAATGTGCTAGCATTCCAAGCTATTTTACTATAGCAGCAGCTCCTGCAGCAAATCAAATTGTTCTTTCAATTAAACCAGTTCAGTGCCTTAGAGAAGAAAGATCTTGCCTTTCCCCTCTCCAAAAAACTACAGTTTATACCCAGTCTGAAGCTTTTACTAGCACTGAGAGATAAGGGCTTTGACATTCTTATTCCAGTGGTCAATAATCCACATCACAAAATTAAAACCACTTCAGGACATTTGAGTACAACTGACAATGTTCACTAGAAATGTGCTGTCAAGTAGTTTAGGCCTCCATTGTCTTCAAGGTGTCAGGTACTCGGTTTGAACCTGCCCTCTGATAGTCTGTCTGTAGTGCACATCAGCTGATTTTCCAAGAAACTGGAATCATGTGGTACAGTAAGCAGGATCAAGCAATGTATCAGAATAATGTCCTAGATTTAGGAAGGTCAGAAAGAACACTTCAAGGTGTGCTAAGCTGTCCTCATATAAAGTGGTGATGCAAATAAAATGGAAGCTTTGTATCCTTCCAGGGGACAGGGAGGGAAAACTGCTCTAGGGAAAGCAAATGTCCTCTTGGTTTTATTATAGTGTTTGACTTCAAAAACTAATTTATCTAATTTTGATTAATGTGAAAGAACCCTTATGATCCTATGACCCACACATAAAGCTCTCCATACCTACTCCAAGTGCCAACCCCACTCACCTCACACACAGAGCTTTGTTTACATGTGGGACCCAATATCAGAACAGAAATTCCTCTGATTGTATTATTTTAACCATATTTTCAGTTGGTAAATTGGATGTTACTATGACAAGGAGGACATTTGATAATAGAACATGCAACTTTCATTGTACAATATACGGGTCTTAAAGAGCTAAGTGGAAGTATCCCTTTAAATGAGGCAGCCATGGCTACACAAGAATGGAAACCAAATGACCCCTACTGGGTAATCTATCCAGGTTAGAGATGAGGTTATTGAGGGGGCACTACAGAGAGGCTTGCATTCTGCAAGTAAAGTAAAGAATGTCAGAGACCAGAATTTCACACCATTAGCTTCAGAGACAGCGGAGTGTTTCCCTGATGATGTTTAAAAGAAAACTGTTAAATACCACAGCACCAAAACAACATTTTGGTCTGAAAAGAAATTTTAAAAACCCATTTTTTTGCATTGCACAAATGCAAATGCAAACATTTCATGTAGTAAAACACATAAGGCAGCTTAACATCAGAACTGCAATAGCTGGGATTGCAATGGTCCAGATTCTGCAAGTTGTAGAGCTCCATAAACTCTCACTGGGTTTGATGGGAGTTTAGAGAATTCAGCAACTCATAGGATCAGATCCTGTGTTGGCACAAAAAGGAATCTGAAACAGGCTATCCAGATTTAAAACTCGTAAAGGTTTTTAAATGATTCCTTTCTTGTTTCAGATCTTTCTTAGCAGAAAAAATTAGACAGCATATTATCTTATCCCTAATTTTTCTGTGAAAGGTTTTTGCTGGTCCATTTTTATGGGCTATGTTTCTGAAAATGCAAACGTTGGATCTCTCTCAATCCCTCCTCAATCCCCACACCCCCCGTCAACACGCTCCTCTGCCCCAAAGGCAGAAGAGTAAATCCAGCTTCTCTTCACCGATTATGGGCCTGGTTTTAATTTGTGCAATAGTCCCTTTGATAACAATGCCTAGTTAAAACATCCATTAAAAAGTCTGTAGCAGTCATTTAATGGGGGGGAAATCTAATAGGGTTCCATTGGAATTCCTCCATTAACTTTTAACAGAATTCTTTCTTCTAGTCAGTGTTGTAAAACAGGGATATTTCATAAATGTAAGACTGGGCTCATTCTCCACGAGGTGACAGTTAGGTCAGTGGTCCCAATCTTTTTAGGCAACTATGACAGTTTACCAAAGTAACATCTCAGCTCTAACAACCAGTGTCACCATCACTTATTTAATTGGAGCATGCCCCACACCAGTTACCAGACTCCCAATCACAAAGTACCCTAAAGCACAGTGAAGCAGCACAAGTTCCACAGCAGCTCAGAGTGCTAATCATACAGTCGGAGGCGGGCAGAGCACTAGGGCTCAGACACTAGTTACTAAAGAGACTATTTATCATTAGGCACAATATCCAAAAGTACCAGGACTGGCACACATGTCAGTCTTTGGGATTAGGAATTACTGCGGACTCGTGTAGTGTTCTTTCATGAGAGGATCTCAAGGCACTTTACACAGGAAGGCAAGTATCGTTATCCTTATTTTACAAATGCAAAACCGACACCCAGAGAGGTGAAGTGACTTACCCGCTGTGGGTCAATGGCAGAGCTAGGAATAGAAACAGCCCTACTGACTCCCAAGCATGTGCTCTAGCCACTAACATTGAAGTTTCCAACAAGATACTGAAGTCAGTGGGGATTGAGAATGCTCCTTGCAGGATTGGGCTCAAAGTAAGGGAACTTATGGACTCTTGGGAGAAACCTTAGTGGTGGAAGTGAAGCTTAACTCTCCAGCATGACAGACCTCCTCAAATCATACAGTCATGAGTGACAGAGGCATGCAGAAAACGAGCACAAAGCATTTGTTCAAGGAGGTTCCAGGCTGTGCATATGAATAGTTCAGACCCACAAACTCCATTGCCATCCTCCAATCCACACATCCACGGAAAGTGAGGGGGAAATATTTTCAAGGTTACTGCAATTATATTTTTTTAATTAAGTATTTCATCCATTACTAGGAGTTCAAATATCCTGTAAATCCAATTTTGCTTGTGCTTAAACCAGTTTTACACTGATACTGCTGTAACTCCATTGATTACACTGGTCTACACTGGGGGGGAGGGAATCGATCTAAGATACGCAACTTCAGCTACGAGAATAGCGTAGCTGAAGTAGACGTATCTTAGATCGACTTAGAATTACTTACTTTGTGTCCTCGCGGCGCGGGATTGATGGCCGCGGCTCCCCCGTCGACTTTGCTTCCGCCTCTCACCGAGCTGGAGTTCAGCAGTCGACAGGAGAGCGATCGGGGATCGATTTATCGTGTCACACTACACATGATAAATCGATCTCTGAGAAATCGATCGCTACCCGCCGATCCGGCGGGCAGTGAAGACGTACCTTTGAGAAAGGAATTAGACTTGGACAGCTGATCCTCTTTTAAGAGGGGTGGTGGGAGGAGGGCTTTTTTCCCCCCCTTTCCACTCAAGCCAAGTTTCGGGGGGGGGGGAAACAGAATTCAAAATGCTATAAAACACCCCAACGTTCATGTGGTTGTATACATACCTTTCTCAAGGGCTAGAATTATTTAGCTTTTGGCCTTGTGCTTCACAATGCACTGAACTGAGAAGATGTTTTACTACCATTTCACACTGTATGCTTTTACTCCCATTTTCTTTCGTTATGTCCTAAAATATGTCCTAAAAGCACAGAAAAAGAATCGGAAATAGATGAAAGAATAGTAATGCAGGGAATCAGAGAGACAGCAAGGAGAAAATATATTAAGAAAGAAGTTAAAAGGATGAAATAGTAATAAATAGGGATCTTAATTCTCATCTCACCCCAGTGTATATCAGGCTAACTCTACCAAGGACGCTGCAGTTACACCAGTGAAAGTGAGAAGAGCGGCTGAGGCACGAAGCAGGGGTATCTCACCAGAGCATACCATAGACATAAGCTCTCTACATTTAAATAAGGTGACACTTTTACCAGCAAAACTGATTTAACTGCAACCTGAACACATGCATTTGGTGAACCCCTTTTCCACACTATTTCAAGCAGTGCACAAGAGACCAATCCCCAGAAAATAACAGCACCATCTTTTTTTAGAAAAGAAAGTACTAAGTCTGAGTAGGGACTGCTCTGACAGAGGTAACTTGTAAAATAAGGAAAAAACAGAAAAAATGCAAGAAAAAACTTTATTTGATCTTAACCTTTATGTCTTATGTTGACATTTTTGATGGTATGACTGTTACCTCATGCATTTCCCACCATACAGCTGCCCTTCTCTCAATACTTTATTGACCTTTGATTGTCAGCTGCTGCAGACCCTTACCACTGCCCTGTGCCTTTACACTACACTCACACCTTCCAATTTGCTTGCACTATTCACAAGCGTCCCAGAATGACCAAAAGAGGTCAAGCAAACATGGAGCCCTCAAGGCAGCAAGTCACTGGAGTAGCAGGGTTGGTAATTAATGATAAAGGAAAGGAGATGTGGGGGTCTGATCTAAAGAAAACCTGGACATCTTGTTCATAGGAGAAAAAGATGAGAGCTCTTTGGAACAATTTTCTTTGGAAAGGAGGTCTCAGGTATAGATGACTCTCTACCCTTAATTGACTCTTACTATAGAATGAAGATGACAACTGGTGGGGGAAAGGTCATTTGTCTGGGCCTTAATTTCTTCTCTGAACCAATAAGCACATGAACCAATTCATTGTTCCCTAACACATTGGGAACGTGGGACAAAATACACCTCTGATGCTGCCCCATTTCACATCACCATCAATGAGCAAGTTTTTGGTGGAAAAGTGTCATTTCAAAGTTCTACTGCTGGACTAGATGACCTCCTGAGGTCCCTTCCAACCCTGATATTCTATGATTCTATGATTCTCTATTGTGCAGAAGCTGCACTGAAGCTCAGTAGTAAAGGAGTTCAAAAGAATTGGGTTCATTTCACAGAGATAGCAGGGGCTGAGGTTCAGCACCTTTCTAATATTTTCCCATATCTAAGCAAATCTACCTTGGATTTGACAGCTCAGGAAACTGACAGACCTTTGGTGAGGAACACATAATCTACATACATGCAACAAAGAAGTAATGGAAGGGTAATAGTGTGCTGACCGGGAAGGGCAGGCAAAATATATTTTTGCTGGAGTTTCCTCAAAACTGCAAGGCTACCACCACCATCCATACACAAAGGGGTGGGTGTAAAATGATCACATTCCTATCCTCAGACCTGGGGATCCTCTATGGGAGAGTGTGTAAATAAGAGATTATAAATTCTCTCTGAGATATCAGAGATTACAGGGTCTGCCTTTCCATGCTGCATTTGTATATGCTAAATATTTTATATCCAAGCAGTGTTTTCTTGTGGGACAGGTGTGCAGAGCAAGAGGCACACCTGACAAGATGTGTTTGATCAGAGTACCAGTCACGTCAGAAGTATGGGACTGGCAGCAGGACTCTCCGACTGTAAACTGAACAGCTAATCTGGGGAAGGGAATGGTACTGCCACCACAACCTGGTGGAAGTTGGGAACCTCCTAAAAGAAGATTCCACTAAATTATGCAGCAGAGGAGAAGAAAAAAGACTGATGATAAGAGTTTCCCACTATCCTTAATACAAAATAGGAAAGATGTCACTTTTAACTTATCACCCAACAAAAATTCTTACCTTGTCTACACAATCCTTGATAGAGCAACTTGCATGTTCACAGTGACGAAGCACTTCTCAAACATGTTACTAGTTATAAACTAAATTCTGGCTCAAATGTTGTATGCTGCATGTACAAATGCATGATCATTACAGAGAGGGAAAGAACAAAGCAGTGTATCATGGGTCATAAGTGGTAATGTAAATTAGCTGAGAGTGAGAGCATGAATATAATAACATAAGAACGGCCATACTGGGTCAAACCAAAGATCCATCTAGCCCAGTATCCTGTCTGCCGACAGTGGCCAGTGCCAGGTGCTCAGTATGGTCTAGTGAGTGGATAGAGTACTGGACTGGGAGTCAGGACCTGGGCTATATTCCTGACCTGATGGGTAACTTCTCCTCTCTTGTGCCTCTCCTTCCACTCCTACCAGGTATCTGACATCTCTACATAGATTGTAATCTTTTGTGTTTGTGCAGCACTTTGCACATGAGGGCTGTGATCTTGGTTTGTGCCTCTAGGCACCAAAGTATTTGTTATACAAATGCAAACAACAACAAAAATAATAACGTAAATATAAAAATCCAAAGTATGCAAGAAAAATTTTTTTTTAGAAACCCAGCCACTGACAAATGGCAATTACAAGAGTAAGATGTTCACCTGATTCGATATCCTTAACTTACCAAGCTACACAGAGAATTAAAAAAAAAAAAAAGATGCCTAAGTGCATTTTGGGATGAATGCATTATGATTATAAAACCAGTCCCACCACTATTGTCAACCTCATTCTCATCATTTGGTCATGTGACTTTGTTCTCCAGAGTCTGGACAATGCAGTTGGTTAACAATGTGGGAGTCTCTTCAGTTGTAAGACAAACTTGTGATATCTATTTATGCTTTTGCCTTAGGAATGCATCGACAAAGGAAGCACACAGCACCAAAAGCCTCAGAAAAACAGATAAACTTCTGCAAATCGACTGGAAAATCCTACACGTTTTACAGAACACATCACTGCCCTGAAAATCTACAGGCCACACAACTGCAAACAGGAGCACCAAGGTCCACTAAACTATCATAATAACAAAAACACCTGTGCTAATTACTTCCCTGACACAAGTTAAGTGCACAGTAATCAGGCGACAAAGTGTTAACATTCACTGAATTGCCATGTAATTACCATTGCATCCAATGGAGTTATCCACATACGGTATGTATGTCATTGTTACTGTTACTATGCAGTAACTATCAAATCACCATGTGTCATCACCGTAAAATTAGGTTGATCCACTATGCAAACTCACACTGTGCAGTAACTCTCAAAATACCTTGCTCAGTTCAACCCTGTGCTGGTTTGGTCAAGTCCTTTATGTACTGAGATATACTAAAGGCTAAAGGGCTAGGTACTTTAGCTTAGAACCTCTAAAGGAACCGGATTCTGCCACCTTTCCTCACACTGAGTAGTACCTTACTCCATGATTCCATTGCAATCAGGATACTATCTGCAATGAGCAAAGGTAGTGGAACCTGTCCCAAGTGATCCATTTTCATCTTATATTGCCTCTACAGCCTACATGAACATATCATCCCCTCCACATCTGTAGTAATTATTATTTTAAAATAAGAAAGAGTAGAAAACCCTATCCCAAGCTGAGTTCTTATACCTTGGAAGGAGAGGAGAGCCAGAGTCCACTAGGGACCACACTATTGCCAGTATATTTTAGTAGGAAGGCACTCAAATACTACAGTGCAGGGAGGGGTGATTAGATACCTAGATATTTGGATTCATATTCCTTTCTGCATTTACATCTAAAAAAAGAACAAAATAAATGATACTGATATAAATTTAGAAGCATACACAAATCATTGAAGCAACTCAAGCGAAAGAGTAAAGCTGCAAGTGTAGTTCTCAACCTGAGAACCTCCCACACGCTACACCAAACTCATTAGCAACTGTTAACAAGCCACCTAGTGTAAGCTCCATGATAAGTGCAAACATGATGGTGGGGATGTGTGATGACTGTTTTCATACCCTCGATACATTCATCACAAGGTGTACTTTGTGCATATCTTTTTACATTAACACTTGAAAGGTGCTCAAATGCTATTGGAACAGGAGCCCTATAAGTTCCTACATAGGTAATAGAGAGGCTTTGAGAGCACCAGGTTGTTTACCATTAGCTTTAGCAACATTTAAACATGTACACAACTAAACTTACAATAAAAACAGAACCAGAAAAAATTAACAAAGCTGTTGATGGGAGAAGCCTGGCAAGAGAAGTCAGGTCTGATTGTATCTTCCCAAAGTGTTGAGCAGTGTAAGAGTGTTTTCTTAAGATGTGGTAAAATCGTAGTGAAGACAAGGCAGTTGTAGTTTTCACACGTCATAGTTAAGGTAAAATTACAACTACCTTGTCTTCAGTACGATTTTGCCTTATGTTAGTTACCGTGTGCTAGCTAACACATGGTAAGAACATCCCTTTATTCTTAGTGAAGACTAAGTTTAAGAGTCTAGAGACTTAACTAGGGTGATTAACACTTTTCTACTGCAGAACAGCACTGCAATGGCAGCAGCAGAATTTGACAAAACTCTTTGAAGCATTTTGTTAAAATGTCAGGCTTTCACTGTGGATGTATCTGGTACACAGGGCAGCCCAGGATCAGGAGGCAGATTTCTGACCTGTGTTCCAGTTACATTAGGCAGCATATAAGTGGTTAAAAGATTCTACACCTTCTCCTTGAGTTTTTATATGGAATATATCTCTGACAGCCTATATTATACTTCTCCATCAACAGCCTGCAGTGTACAAGATTACAATATAGCAGACAGATACTACTTCTGATTAGCTGAAACAAATAGAGTATTTCTGACTACTTTCATATTGCTTTCTTGTACATAGACCAGACACGCAATATTGCTCATACAGCCTCCTATCAGCCCTCTTCAAATGCTCTCCAGAAACCTTTGCACCAGTTCCCACCATATTTCATAAGAAAGGATGGTCTATGAGGCCCTGCTGACAGTTGAGGGACAACTAGTTGCAAGTGATTTCAGTAAAAGTCCAAAGAGAGGGAATGGAAGCTGGTTCATGTCCCCACGCCATACCTAGGCCATGCCTATATTAGCAAAGATAAGGCCTGCAAATCACCAGTAGTACTGCTCTACAGTGGTGGCAGCAATGGTGGAAGGATAGCATATACAGGTTTCAGAAGATTTTAACTACTGTGTCATCTAACCCTGCTCTGAGTAAAGTGCATGAGTGTTTTCTACACTACAATTTCCATCATTGTTCTACTGGGAATTATGGGCCTCATTTCTGTTGGTGCAAGAAAGGTCCTAAACAACTACTCCCCTTACAGTCAAGATCCATTCCTGGTCTAAACATGCCCAACGTTATTTAAAAAAAAAAAAAAACTATTCCTTAAAATTCTGTAATACTGAGGAAACAACATCCTGCCGCTAGTAAAAACTAAACTTTAATATGAGCATATGAATATTTCTGAAGGATACTAGTTAGCATGTTGTACACTGGGACCTTTTTAAATATTGCCTTAAAAGATCTAGACTTGTGTTAAATGTGACACTCAAAGCAAACAATGCACCAAATTAGGGGGGAAGGGAGCATGACAGTCTCTCTTCAATTTTGCATGCATGATAATGTTTTTAACCAGTAAGGTCATACCTGCATGTGATGAGTGACAACTTTTCAGCTTGATTCAAAGCAAACAGCTGCTGGTTTGATTGCCTAGCAACTAAAATTTGATGGATGACCCTTAAGATGGATAACTACCATAAATCACCTCATTCAGACTCTCAGGGAAAAAAATAAAAAACAATGGTTTTCATGACATTTGCTGCACTCTGTAATATGCCATGATAAATTTGGCTACCTTATGGATGCACAGTTGTGGCTGCTGAAATTAGACACTTTTGTTTTGTGCTTTCTGCACTTCTTGGAGGCCCCTCTGTAAGGTGTGTTCATATTAATATACTCCACTGTCAGAAGAAAGCAGCATACCAGAAGCTACTGTCAGTCACCATAAGGCAAAGAGAATCTGTACGGAATCTCTGCATCACCAAACAGCTTTTAATCAGGAAACAGCAGTCTTATATCATAACTATGGCACTGGGCTATGTGTATTAATAATGGTTACAATATATTTAGTGTAATGACTTGACCTCGGTCAACACTATTGATGCTGTGATTAATATGAATTTGATAAACTGCTTCCTGTTTGAAGACATTTCATATGTTTCTCAATGAGGAGAAAAATACTTTTAATGTGTAAGTAAATATAGTAGACCTCTATAGGGCCTGATTCTTATCTCAATTACGCTGATCTAAATCCAGAAGTCAGTGGAGTTACTCAGGGTTTACACTAGTGTTCCTGAAATCAGAATCTGGACCACAGGCTGACAGAAGTCCTTACATTTATCTGATTAACAGAAAAATACTAGTGATTAAAAATATCTACACGGCAAACCATATTCTTTCAAGAGAATGCTCAGAGAGAAAGGGAAATTCCCCTTATTGTTCCACATAATGGGATTTCTCTGATTGTTATGTACAGAATACATGTGCATTCAAAAACAGATGTTCATAATTGTTTCCATTGTTGTTGGTTTTTTAAAACTCATGAGCATGACTGTTCATACGAAAGCTCTCTGACTGACTTTGGTTTATGACAGTAAAGCGATCCCTGATTTGGTTTAAAGAAGAAAACAGGGAGATAGGTGGTGCATTGAGTTACGGCACTAGTACTTCCCTTCTGGAAATGAAGGCTCAAATGTTAGTCTAGCGATGAGTTCCCAAGTGAAAATGAATTTGGTGAGATCCACCTTATTCCTAGTAAATGTTAGTCCATGTCACTAATGGTCAAAGATATAATGGGCAATTTCTCATAAGAAGCATACACTGGAATAAGAGGAATGCTGCAGGCTGAGATTGAGATGTATTGGCAGAAATGTGTGGGAGAGGCTTGCACAACACCTGTCTGTGCTATATCTGGAACTAATCAGTGTTGTATGTCACCAACTTGCCTAAGCTTTACCATTCACTAAATTCACCTGAACATTCTCAGAAGAATTAAAAGCTAATTAGTTTTAATGAAAAATAAAAATCAAACATGAAAAAGGTCATGTTCTAACATATGAAATATACTGTAATGAATTCAACAAACCATTGCTGACGCTATGTAAGTAAAAGTATCTCAGCCAAACCACTTCTTCATACATTCTCTTTTCAGAGGATTGAGGGTGGCTTTCTGGAACATATACCCTGAAAGTACAGCTACATTTTTACCTGCAAAATCCAGATCTATATTTCCAAACATCACATGAAAGCAACAAACCAAAATAGCAACTGGTCAAGTGTTCATCCTGAAGTTCTTAAACCTAGCTGACCTCCTGTAGGAAAGTCCCTCTGCACAATCAGGCTACAAACCGTAAACTGGACATATGTCAATATGCAGGAATTTTACATTATACATAGTGAACAATCCCAATCAGGCTGTTGGGATTGCCATATTTCTCAGATACTCCACCAGGTAACCAACCAGGCTGGCCATATCTGTAGGACACCTCATGAAGGGAGTGTATACATAGTTTAGACTCCACTTGTCTTTCCAAGCATAAACCAATGTAACAATGCGGCATGCTAGTTATCATGGTATTTATCTGAAGCTTCCAGAATTTCAGATCATGGCACCCTATAAAAGTACTCTTAAGTGGCAGCATGGCTGAGTCATGTCAAACAGTGACATGATTGAGAGCAAAGGCAACACAGACCTGCAAGAGTCTTGACTGCACTTTCTTTAATGTACCATATACATGATATGTTTAAGCTAGGATTACTTATATACATATAACAGTCATACACAATCTTTCTATTTACATCTCTGATGCCTCAGTGAAAGACCCGCTAACGAGGACAAGAAAGCATGCTGGCCCTTTAAATCTGAAATGCTTGTTTCCTTTCTGTAAGAAAAGTAAATCATGCTGTAGTGAGTGGAGCTTTGAAAAAGCATCCATCCATTAAAGTTCATGGATCCTCGTTTCCAGATTGTCCCTCCCCTGGCTGTGTCTCAAGTTACAGCCTTGTACAATCCAAGTCTAAATAATATTCACCATGATAAATGATACCATAACTCCGATATCCACAATCAATCTTTGCTTTAAAGATACATCCATCTTCAATAATGTTGATGGGGATTCTGTAAAATGGGAAACGTGACTGTTTTCCCGACCTCCTAACAGTGGGGGAAGGAAGCTCTGAGTGATGGCTGTCAGCCCACATCTGGCTGCAAAAATAAATTAGCCTTATGTAGACAAATGAAAGGACCAGCCCTGACTAGAAAACAGCCACTCCTGAACAATGGCTAATTTATAGGATTCCTTTCTGGAAAGTTCCTGGCTGAGGCTACAGTCTCCTTAGCTATCTCTTTAAATAATATCTGATGCTGTAAATAACTTCAGTGTGGTAGGAACTATGAAAAGTAAGAAGAGGGATGGGGGGGGACAATAACTTTCTCACAATCTTTGTACATGCTCAACATGTAAAATTCAGCCACTAAAAAAAAAAAAATTTGTCAGCAAAAATATTTTTATACTTTGACAACATGTTCCTCTCTGTTTGACAAAACATTTTTTTCTGCTTTACCTCTTTTTTCATCATCTGGCTATAGGACTGGGGATTGCAGAAATTAAACAATTCAGGGCAAGTGACACCTGGAGGGGTAGGGGGAAGCTGGGTTTTTTTTTTTTCCCCTCCGTAAGTGCAATCAGCTTTTTCTCTTTTTTCCCCCCTTTTTCAAATATTTTCCACAGAGAGAGTATTGAGTCCTAACGAGGTCACTCCCTTTATGCAGGTGTAGTGTGACTCAAACACTAAAATGTAGTGGAGATTTTCTTTTATATAGCACTTTAATTTCAGTACAAGGAAACGTAAAACAGGTGGAACACGGAAGACATCTCACCCTCTCTCACACACATACCACAAATCTCTACCTGTGCACAGTACAGTGGCTACCCTTTTTTCACGACTGAAATACTTTATTACCTTATTCTTTATGTCTTTGACCTTGTCCTACTGTAGGAAAACCTAGGACTTTTAAATTCTTATACCATACAATATATAGGGGGAAATAATAAGTACTTTACAGCAGTCGGGAGAGAAACAGATCAGGGAACATAACTTTGCAGCCCTATCTGTGTTATTTCTGTGCACCATAATGGGCTCTGCATTTGGGTTTCAGAACTCTTCGAGGGAGATTCTGTGGTAGTGGTGATGGTTGGTTGGTGCGGTGGTGAGGGTTAATTCTGTGAAGGTTGAAGGACTTACAGTAATGCTGTGAAGACAGAAACATCACAGGCTTTCCTGGCAAGAGGCTCACAGAGGGTAGGAGGGGACTGCGAAATGAACTCTCTCAGGCTTTGTCGTGTACGTTTCCCAAGGCCCGGCCTGGCCCCTTTGATAAATGACACATGTCATTCTGTCAGAGGCTGACACTGCAGCTGGGAGGGCTGGTGATGTATGACTCCACTGAAAAGGAAATCAACTTTTTGGCACCAAGTAAGACTGTGCCCTATATAAGGATTTTGTTTCTCAAAAAGTGAAAGATAGACTTAGGATTTAAAAAAAAAGTTGAAAAACAGATTGAACGACAGCTTACACTTAACATAAATTAACTTGGTAATGGTGAAATGTGCTAGCCTGTGATAAATAAAAGCTACATTAGTCAATTATTAATCACACTCCAACTTGTAGCCAAAACCCATGACTTAAATCTGAGGCCTGAGCTGCCTTACAAACAGATAAGACAGTGTTTGATAGATGTCTTGCATAGTGTAATCAGGAAGGAATCAAAGGCTTAGTGGTTTAACCAATGGGGGTGTGTGGAAGGTTCTGGAAACTGAGACTGGGTAAAGTGGATAACTGGATTGAAAGCACCCTTTCACTGGGGATACAGTATATCTTTTGACTGCTTTAAAAAAAGAGAGAGAGACAGACAGAGACATATCTGAATTTGGTTTAATCTGTTTTATATACATACACAGGAATGTCTTGAAATGGTATTTTCCTCCCCCACCTCCTACCACCACTACTGTGTTAAATCATTTAAATCTGATCACTATTAAATGGATTCTTACCGAGACATCAAGTGTTTCAAATATGATCATTTTGCACGGATTACAATTTAAGCATTTTATTTAATCGAATGAACTCGCATCGGGCTGCAACACATTCATGCAGATACAAGCTGTACAGAAAAAGCACAAAGCTGCATAAACTAAACGATTCCTATTCAACCAGGCTCTAAAGACAAAATAAAAGATTTCAGCTTAAAAAATAAAAACCACTGAAATACCAACGATGGATAGGGGGCAGGGATGCCATATTAAACAGGCTGCATTAAACATATCTGAAAGGCTGAGCTTCCATGTCACCTGGAAAGGATACAGTCCTAGAGTAGATGCTGCTATTTGTCTGTGCTCTGTATGCAGGACAATATAATGGCCTCTCTTCCAATGCAATTCACCCGCAGGGTGACTTTCATCCCTCGGTGCAGAGGGCCAGCATAAAGTCTATATAGTGCCTAAATCTCACTCCGCATGTTTACTGGGCCTTAAGCTGACCATCTGCACAAAGGGGAATTTCACACAGGTGTGAATTTCACCCTCTTCCCCCCACCCCTCTGTGCAAAGGTCCTCACAATACCATTTAAACACTAAGCTGAAGCGGGGCTTAAGTGGTGCATACAGCCTTGTGTGGACCCTCTGCATAGAGGTAAAATACGCTGATGATGCAGACGAATGCACGGGTGCAACCCTGTGACCACATGCAGTCACTTGAAGGATCGAGCCATAGGATCAGTTTCCTGTTAAAGTCAGCTGGAGTTTTGCCACTGATTTCAAGAAGAGCAGCATCAGGCACTTAGGCTCCAGTTCAGGAAAGCATGTAAGCACGTGCTTTAATGCTTTCCTGAACTGGTGCTTCACAAGGACCACTTCTTATCACAGGCAGTAGTATTATTTAGTCATTTGTTTCTCAATCAGAATTTACATATGCCAAACATATGTAACCCCGGAAATCCATTTTACCAGCTCCACCTCTAGACAATTCAAACACAGGGGACAACTGTGGTAAGATACGGGTGATTGTTGCTTACAACTATGATATTAAAAAGATGCACATGCCTAACTAAAGAACATAACAGGTCACAATATCAACCAATACAGACTGTGGCAGGAAAGATCTCTCCGTGCATGTGTATGATGCAGAGTTAAAATTGTAAGAAGGGAACTCCCCTTCATCTCTTCTTTCGTGCTGTATTATTATTATTATATTATTTGTAATACAATAACACACAGAGGTCATAATGAGGATTGGGATACTATGGTGCTAGGAGCTGTACCAACAAACTGTAAGAGACAAATACTTAATGTTAATTAAAGGAAGCCGAGTTTCCCTGCTTCAAGTGTAGGGTACATAGCCAGTTTGTTTCAGCAAACACAAAGGTGAAGGCAGAAAGGATGTAGCTAATCCTGTCCAAGCACTATGACACTATATACTGTAGCCAGAGCTTAAATAACATACATATGCATACATGCACACCAGTCCAACTTCAGAATTTTATGTGCAAAGCAACACATTTCTATATGTGGTGACATGGAATTGACGGAAGAACCCTGAAGATGTTGATTTCAACTGACTTCAGCCTCTACAAGTAAAATCTCAGATAAACTCAACCAGTTAAGAAAGGACAGCAATTCTCTAAATCACAGAAGCTATCCCTAGCCTCCAATTCAAAGGTGCTACAAAGGTGGTTTAATTAGGGAATTTAAAAAACACCACCATAAATTTCAAAGTAAATGAAATGAGCAGGGCATATGAAACTCAAACTTTAGTGACAACCCCTATAAGCAGCACAGTTATTTTCTCAACGTGTGAAAGTTGGCTATAGGAAAGAGAATGAGGAATAAAGAAAAATTGTGCATTTTAAAACACGCACAGACACAGACACAGAGGCTGGTGTTTTAAACTTTTGCCTTCCTTTTGCTGAAATATAATTTTTTTAAGTCCATAAAAAATTTCAGATAGTGTGCAGAATGTTTATATATTACCAAGGTCTCCCTTTAAAAGGTTTATACTTTTACTTTATGACCTGTCCTTGATTTGACACTTCCGCTCATCAGAAAGGGATTTATAAAATAATCCTGAAGGTGAGGAACAGACATCTGTCAGGGACTGGCTGGGTTTCACTTTGCGAAATTTAAGAAGGGAGAGAAATCCTGTTAAGCTCTTTTTAGTCACCAATAGACATCAAAGGTAATAATTAAAGAAGACAGACGTCATAAAAATAAATTTATGTAGTTCTTTATAATGCACAAGCACTCTAGTGTGTAAAATATCTATTAGGCGAAAAGAAAATACAACATTCCAAATGAGCAAAATCTGTTTTGTTTTCGTTTTTTTGCCTACTTGAAACATATTTTTTTTAAAACACAAGTTTAAACTAAAGTCTTTCAAAACCTTTGCCATCTGTGGGTACATGAACTACAGATGACCCCGAATGATTTGCACTCTGCTCAGAATCCCTTAGAAAGCACGGGAAAAAGTATCATTAAGAATGACTGATGACTGCCAGTCATGGTTGACCTCACCCAAGCTTTGGTCTCTGCCTCAGTAATAAGCTGTCCTTTATTAGCACCAACACTCCATAAAAGGGGTGTGTTTAGTCACAGGATAGTGGCCTTCTAATGCTCATTGCTTCTCCTGGAAAGATTGATTAGTGCTCATTTTTACTGCCTTCACAGTATATACAGTGACAGTACTGCAGCATGTCAGGGCTTGCAATATTGATGATCAGTACGACTACAAACTAGAGGTTTGGAAAAGGCAGAAAGGGTGGGAAGTTCACTTTTCTTTTTAGTTGAAAAAACAAAAAGAAGACAACAGAACACATGTGTGACTGATATTCTGGCCTAATTAAGCAAATTTTAGGGAAGGAAGGAACATCATCTCCCTGAATAAAGACCATTTAAAATGTGAAACTTAAGGGGGAGATTTTTATTTATTTTTTTGCCTTAAGAACTCATGAACTTATTTGTTTCAGTTATTTGGACATCAAGACGTAAAGGTTACCAAATAGCTGGTGCTCATTTTTACTTCTCATAAACTGATATTTCTGAATGGCTTTTAAGAAAGAAAAGTCTTTTGTAAACACTGAGTGTGGATGCCCTTGGTTTTCAAGTTATTGCAATACCCCTTTCAGCAGGTGCCACTTCGGGAGGGCAGGGGGGAAAAAAAGGGAAAGCGAAGGAAATGTGTCACTTGTATTTCTTCTCCCGCCCAAATTCCCTCCTACCCTTCTCATAGGACCTGATTCCATCCCCACTGAGGTCAAAGGGTTCTTTGCAAATCACTCCAGTGAAAGCAGGATCAGAAGCAAAAGATGGCAAAGAAGGGGAATACTGGTTGGCAGAGTCATACAAACTATTATGCAAATTTATATAGAAGTCCAATGTTAACAGAATATTTAAAACAGAGCAAGGCCCAGCTCTGTCCCGTACACAGCATCAATTGTGTGGAGTAGCAAGAGCAGGTAAGGATTAGTGAGTTTCTCTACACTAAGAAATTCTGATTACACAAATTACTTTGTAGAACCATGCCTTGACTTGATTTTTTTTTTAAAGTGAAAACAGCCTCAAAGTGTGATACTTTCATCAGGGGCTTTATCAAACTAATGGCCAGCTCAAAGTTATATTCCGATGGTTTAATACAGAACAACTTGCCCGTATGGCTGTTTCTGGGAACCAGTCACTTCACATGTTACAGCGAGATGCAGCTGAAAAAAAGGCATGTTTTATTGTTAGTTTTATATAAATGGGAACTGAAGCACAGCAGCCTCAGACCAAAGAGTATTACAGCAAGAGTTTACTGCATTAATAATAGGATGCCCTACTGCTGTGACACATTCTGTACTTTGAAATAAATATTAGTC